>NC_135974.1:36842043-36844543 GCF_053455715.1 Rhinoraja longicauda
TCTCCCACTTTCTCATCCACTCCCTGCACACTAGGGGAAATTTACAGAGGGCCGATTCACCTACAAACCCGAAGGTATTTATTCACAAAATACTGGAGTTATTCACAAAACTCAGCAGGTCGGGCAGCATCTCAGGAGAGAAGGAATGGGTGACGTTTCTGGTCGAGACCCTTCTTCAGACTAACCTACAAACCCGCACGCCTTAGCGATACGGGAGGAAACCGGAGCACCCGGAGGAAACTCATGCAGTCACAGGGAGAACGTGCAAACTCCACACAGACGCTACCGAGGTCAAGATGGAACCCGGGTCATAGAGTCATAGACTTGCCCCAGATATGCTCATCCCATCTGCCTGTGTTTGCTCCATAAAACGTTCCTATCCACTATTGACACAGAAAGCTGGAGTAACTCAGCGGGACAGGTAGCATCTCTGGAGAGAAGGGATGGGTGACGTTTCGGGCCAAGATCCTTCTTCAGACTGACCACTGTCCTATCGACTGACCTGTCCAAATGTTTTTTAAATGTTGTTATTGTACCAGCCTCAACCATCTCTTTTGGCAGCTCGTTCCATACACCCACCACCTTCTGAGTGAAAAAGTTGACCCCATGCATCCTATTAAATGTTTCCCCCCTCACCTTAAACCTATGCCCACTGGTTCAATGGCTCGATTGTAATCATGTATTGTCTTTCCGCCGTCTGGTTAGCACATGTTAAAAGCTTTTCACTGTACCTCAGTACACGTGACAATAAACTACACTGAACTGAACTCTTGATTCCCCAACCCGGGGCTAAAGACGCTGTGATTCACCCTGTCTTTTCCCCTCTGATCTGATACAGCTCTATAAGATGACAGTTCACCCTCCTGCACTCCCAGGAATAAAGTCTGAGCCCACTTCACGTCTCCCTGTAGATCAACTTCTCGAGAGCTGGCAACTTCACTCGGCAATCTTCTCTGCCCTCTTGCCATCTTAATGCAAACACATGCGGCACAGCGGCACATTAAAGTTGCAGCAATTTGAAGAGGAAGCCTCTGAGGAGGGGGTCCCGACCCAAAACGTCACCCATTCCTTCGCTCCAGAGATGCGGCCAGTCCCACTGATGTACTCCAGCACTTTGCGCCCATCTTCAGTATAAACCAGCATCTGCAGTTCCTTTCTACACACTTCCTGTGATTTGTGTTTTGGAAATCCATACAACCAGCTTGTATCAGACATGCCAGCACTACAGTACATAAGAGATCAGACCTGGCATTACTCTGTTACTGTTACAAGAAAGTTTTATGTGTTGACTGAAAATCAACTGAAACTTATGCAATAGTTATCATTGTCTGTGCAACGTATTAATGTTATCTTTTCCTACATATGTCTTTTAAGAAACATTTGGTTCGGCATATGGATATGCAGAGAATGGAGGGGGCTGGATTATGCGCAGGCAGATAAGAAGTGATCTTGGATTATGTTTGGCACAGACAATGTGGGCCGAAGGGCCTGTTCTTTTGCTGTACTGTTCTATGCTCCATCTCTAAAAACGAAAAAAGACTGGAGAATCATTCATTCAAAAACATTCAAATTGCAAAAATATTATTGCTTTGACAATATATTTGGGGCTACCCATAATCTGTGTCGAAGGATTCTGACCTCAGATTCAGGTTTAAACTGTAGATAGACCCAAAAGGCTGGAGTAACTCAATGGGTCAGGCAGCATCTCTGGAGAGAAGGAATGGGTGATGTTTCGGGTCTGAAGAAGAGTTTTGACCTGAAACGTCACCCATTCCTTCTCTCCAGAGATGCTGCCTGTTCCGCTGATTTACTCCAGCCTTTTGTGTCTATCCATAATCTATAGTCATTCCTAAACTGAATAGTTGTTGAAATGTGACTAAGCATACGTCTGTCATCAATACTAGAGTGGGAAATTAAAATGGGGATCTCAGAGAGAGCCCCTACAGTGACCGTTTAATACTAGTGTAGCTGGGTGACTGTTTAATACGAACAGTGTCCGTTTAATACTAACAGTGTCCGTTTAATACTAACAGTGTCCGTTTAATACTAACATTGCCCGTTTAATACTAACAGGGTCCGTTTAATACTAACATTGCCCGTTTAATACTAACAGTGTCCGTTTAATACCAACAGTGTCCGTTTAATACTAACAGTGTCCGTTTAATACTAGTGTAGCCAGGTGACTGTTTCATACTAACAGTGTCCGTTTAATACAAATGTTGGCCAGTGTGGGCAAGTTGGGCCGAAGGGCCTGTTTCCACACTGTCTCACTCTAACACAGTAATCAATGAATGCTTCTCAGCTGTGGACAAACACTTGGCTGTGAGGTGTCGCTGACAATCCAGTTATCAACTACTGATCAGTGTGATGGATGTAAACGGCCATTTGCATTGACAGTGTGGCCACTAAGTGATCAATCAATCATCATGCAGCTGTGCGTTGCCAGAATTAATCAGCCACATCTCCCGCTGCTGAGCTTCCCGGCGTTCACGAGGCCGCA